>NC_091461.1:13796896-13829396 GCF_027789765.1 Dendropsophus ebraccatus
ATATGAGCAGCAGCTGCATAATTCCCTGTATATCTGTAGTCCAGGCGGTATATTACACAGAGCTTTTCTCTGCACTGGATACACTTGTACTGTGACGTCTTAGCTGAGAGCAGTATATAATATACAGGGAGAAATGTAGATGGAAATATTCTCCTTCACTGATGTCAGACCTGTACAGTAAAGCCATATGTGATGTCATAACAGCCTATTTGTTGTGGATACAGTGACTGGTGTGTGTGCGGATCCTAACAATGAGGATTATGGTAATACATAAATAAATAAACTGAGTGTTGTACCCCGGAGTCTCCACATACAGTATATCACACCCAACAAGTAGGAGTCCATAAACAGCTTTGGAAAATCCACTGGTGTCCAAAACTTATTAAAATAAAAAAAATGTATCCCATTACTCATCAGCTGCTGTATGCCCTGCAGGAAGTGGTGTATTCTCTCCAGTCTGACACAGTGCTCTCTGCTGCCACCTCTTTCCATGTCAGGAACTGTCCAGAGAAGTAGCAAATACCCATAGAAAACCTCTCCTGCTCTGGACAGTTCCTGAAATGGACAGAGGTGGCAGCAGAGAGCACTGTGTCAGACTGAAGAGAATGCACCACTTCCTGCAGGACATACAACAGCTGATAAGTACTGGAAATTTGGGGGTGCATGGGCTACATTAGCCTGATGAAGAGGTGACAGTAGAGAAAGCAAAGAAGGAAGAGGAGGCAACCAGGGGCAAGGATTATTGTCCAACAATCCTGGGGGGTGGTAGGACATGGGCCAAGACTGAAGTATGAGAAGAACCACAGAGGTCAGCAGTTAACTTAACCAGGATACAGTTTACTGAATCTTTAAAGCTGCAGTGCAATCAATAGTCTCTGGTTTTTAATAAAAGTGCCGTAATACAAATATTACTGAGATCCCTTGAGCTGGGTAACTCAGAGTATAATTGAAACTTGGAATTCTTTAGATATAGACTCAAGATACACAGCTTCTTGCTGGTGGAATAGAATATACTTTTAGAATCACAGCTTCTTGCTGGCGGGTAGTATATACTTTGGACTTGACTTTAGTTACTTGACTTACTGGACAGGGGCGTAGCTAGGGTTCATGGGGCCCCATAGCAAAAAAACGGTATGCCCCCCCCTCCTCCCCTACACACTATACCATATATATATATACATACTCGGTGATGTGGCCAAAAAATAAATCTCTTGTGGACAGAGGGCAGAATCCTGCGTGCAGCCACAACAGTGACTGGCAAAGGAGAAAGCCAATGTCTGCTTGTTCTGTCTATTCACTGTATTTAAAGGGAACCTGTCACCCCCCGTGCCGGGGTGACAGGCTCCCGACCCCCCTATACTCACCTAATCCCGCCGGGTCCCACTTCTGGAGGTGGTCGGGTGATGAAGATCTCAGCCGCTGCAGCCCGGCGCGCGCGCTGAGAGATGAGTCCAACACCCATAGAGAATGACGGAGCGCTGGACTCTCCTGTCATTCTCTATGGGTGTTGGACTCATCTCTCAGCGCGCGCGCCGGGCTGCAGCGGCTGAGATCTTCATCACCCGACCACCTCCAGAAGCGGGACCCGGCGGGATTAGGTAAGTATAGGGGGCTCTAACGGGGGGTCGGGAGCCTGTCACCCCGGCACAGGGGGTGACAGGTTCCCTTTAACTATAACAGCCTATTAGGAGCCTCATGGTTATATACATAGGTGCAAGAGCAGACTTCCTTTTGCTTAACCCTTTATGTACTGCAGTGTGTAAGCAACCCAATGCTCTCTTACATGCTGCAACACAAAAAAGGGTTAATAAGCTAACCCCTGACCTCTGCAGGAGTTCAGAGAACAGAGGTCAGAGGTTATCAGAGCAGTGAGGCAGAAAGCTTATTGTCTATAGCTTATTAACCCTTTTTTTTGTGTTGCAGCATGTAAGAGAACACTGGGTCACTTACACAGCGGAGTACATAAAGGGTTAAGCAGAAGGACACAGGAGGCTCTTATCTTCCCTGTGCATCCCTCACCCCAGGGCCCCATAGCAACTACCTTCCCTGCCTCTATGGTAGCTACGACACTGTTATTGGAGGTAGTGGTGGTGGACTGACAGCATGTTTTGGGTAAATGGGGCCCTATCCAGACCCTGAAGTTCTCAGCTGTGGTGGCTAGAGTGGAGTAGAGTACCTACATCCACTGGTATAACTCTTCTGCCTATTGCTGACTGTGGGCATGGAGTGACATTAATCAGGAATGTACTGTAGGTCCCACCTAGTGAGTAGAGCTAGCCATTAGGGAGACCCCTAAAGAATTCTAGCAGTTGGCAAAGTTAATTGGTTCTAGTTGCCCTTACCTAGCCACTGTTGTTCAGAGTACCTCCTGCAGACTCTTGCAGTGTTTAAAGAGAATAGCCAGTTCGTGTAGATAGGGATTCCCATTGTCCCTAGTTACTGTAGTTCTCCCACTCAAGACTCTAGCCAGACATGGCTGAGGTGAAGGAAGAAATAAGAAAAGTCTCTGAAGTGGTCCCCACAATGGGTCCTGGTCTCTAGGCCAGGCCCTGGAATAAACCACAGCAGGGGTACCACTTTTTGGCACTCTCTCTCTCTCTCTCTCTCTCTCTCTGATGAAAACACTGACAGAACCCGTCCAAACTGGTTTGCCTTACATCTTACACTCTCAGTGATAGGTCAGGAATACTCTAAAAGGCCCTAAACTATAGCCTCTAATAGGCCAGGACACGGAGGAGGGTGTACTGAGAGGTACGCAGCTCAAGAATTGGTTACACAATAACAGTGGCATATAGTGAAATCAAGAGAGAATACAAATACATGGTTAACCATTTGCTATACTTTTACTTCAACCATGCTACGTATAGAAAGTAAAGTGCAACACCTAGTGGCGGGAGTAGCAAACTACATACTTTAGCCCCAGACCGTACAGACACAATAGAAGCGACCTACACATGCTGCATAAAGGAGTGGCACACCCGCTCTGGGACATGGCAGCTGGGGATGACATATTGTGGAACAGCCACCACCATCAGTTTCTAAACTGTCCGTTTCCTCCATCCTGACAGGGCAGTATCAGCCACCCTGCTCCTCCTTTAGCTCTGTTGCGGGACTCGGTGACCACCACCTCTTTCTCTGGATTATTATGGTCTTCAGTCCATGTGGGTCTAGGACCTCATCATCACCCTTCCCATCGTCTACCACCCATTCTTTGCTTCTCTCCGGTACTCTCTACATTGCCCAGTAATTGACAGTCGAGTTTCATCACCATCAGAGTTGTCCTTTGCTCAGATGCGGTATCACTTCCATGTACTCAATCTACAACAGAAGTGGTTGGGAATCAATGCATTCCGAGTCCTCAACTTGGGCAGGTTGATGGCCCACTAAATTAATGGCAGAGGAGTTGTCAAAAAGCAATTTTTGCTCGATGAATTGGGGCTCATACTATTTTGCCAATGTACAAGGGGGTGAGATGGAGATGGTGGATGAGGGGTTGAGATGGAGGGGGTAGATGAGGGGGTGAGATGGAGAGACTGAGATGAGATGGAGGGGGTGAGATGAGATGGAGCTGGTGGAATACAACCCCATGGAACTGGAGCCATTCAATAACTAGCCATGTACTCACTGCAGCTCTAGGGAGACCTGGAAACATGGATACAGGCATACTTTGATGAGCTCAGCGTTTACTCAACTCTACTAGTTATGACTAAGGGTATATGCACACGGAGTAATTCTAACGGAAAGCTCGTCCAGCTTCTCTCCTCCCGCCGGCTCTGTAGACTCCATTGTATGGTTGGGCGGATTCCACTGTCCGCCCAAAGAATTGACCTGTCAAATATATGCCGTCACCCGAGCATATAATGGAGCCTATGTGACGGGCAGAACTTCAAGTGGGAGTGTGGGGGAGCGAGCGTTGGATTCCGCATGGAGTTTTCCCATGAGAATTACTCAGTGTGCATATACTGTACCCAGGGCCGTATTTACCACTAGGCACCCGTGGTCCGGTGCCTAGGGCAGCACCTTGCAGGGGGGCAGCACCAGGGAGCAGCGGGACAGAAAAAAACTAATTTTTTTGTTTTTATTTTTTTAGTTTCCCTCCTCCCGTTTAGACTTGCCAGTAAATCTGGTGTCTTTTCCAGGGGGGTGGAGGGTATGGTGGTAGTGGTCAGGTCTGGTATCGCCAATAGGTGCGTGAAGATGGGGCGTCTTCAGGTTTAGTGCCTAGGGCAGCAGCAGCTGTTAATACAGCCCTGAATATACCCTAACCCTGTTGATAATGGATGGTCCATATATTCAACAATATAAGACAAATTCAACTCTGCTACATCTCTATATAAGTCAGGAAAAATGGTTGGTTTATATCTTATCAGTAATACCAGGAGCAGAATGTTCATTCCCCTCTTCCTGTAGATTAGACCTCCGATGGAGATTTGACTTCATACAAAGATGTATCTTCCCATCGTAAATTAATTTACATTGAAAGATAAAGCGGAGAAGTATTGAAGATGCTTCCTGTAGGAGGCGGGAGCAGGAAACCCGGTCCCATACATAGAGACACGGGGCAGGAAACACATGCAAGTCTCCGAAACCCCCAAGAAATGGAGGCAACAAAGAGACAGCTGGTGGTGCTTCTGGTTGAAACCTTTCTTCTTTGTAAGATGTAATGGAGTGGTGGTGGTCGGGGGTCTACAACCAGGGCTTCTCCAGTTGAGGGTCAACTATACAGGGACATGTAGCTTCATGATAATTGTATCAGCCAAAGTGGTTAACCACAAGATGGGGGTCTTTACTGGATGGGTCTTTCTAGTGGACCATATGGGTCTAAACTTGGTCTTGTAGGTCCTACAGCACTGGGTTCTCCTATCTCGCTCTGGTTACTCCACAGGTCCGTGTCTGGGAGTGGAAGTGTTACAGAAGGAGAAGTTTCTCACTTTCACGGCTGGAGAGGAGGTGACCATGTCCTGCAGTCAGAATGACCAGAGCTACATTACTATGCTTTGGTACCAACAGAAGAAGGACGGAGGGATGAAGCTCATTGCTTCTTCTACAGGAAAGGATAACTCCGAAATCGAAGACAAGGACTATCAGGGGAGAGTGACCTTGGAACGAACGGATATATTGGCTTCTAAGCTGAAGATAAGAAATGCTGCGGCTCAGGACTCTGCCGTGTACTTCTGCGCTTCTAGTACACAGTTACACACCACAGATGGAACGTCAGCCAAAAACTTTTATTAGATTAGAGAGAACTTCCAGTTTCCACCAATAGAGGGCGCTCATTCCTTCTGTTAGGGATATGCATTCAAGTTGTCAATATTATAGTCTTAGGTGACGCTGAAAATGGCTGTGTGGTCTTTATCACTGGTCGAGGGTCCTGGATGTTGGCTGTATACCTTACCTATACCATGGTTTTAGCTGTCTGTTTTTGAGTAGCAATAGGATGGCGGGCAGAGACAGGCAGATGGGCGCTGGTATCAATGAATTCCATAGATCCAGCAGCTAGGTGGTTTGTAGTCAGCTGTCTTTAATATTTAATAGTCATAATCCAGTATGAACAAACACCAATGCGTATCGGGTAAAGCTCAACCCTTAGGCATGGCACCCAAAAAATTACACAGGAACATGCTAAAATACGTGAGGCGAGGTCACATGATTCGAGACTCACGCCACATGGAAAATCAGTAAAAGCTGGAAGAACCTGCACAAACATGAATGAGTGTGTAAAGGCACAAAGTATGCAAAGAAATCTGAGAAGAGGACAAGTACCCTCCAACTAAAGCCCCTATTACAAGTAAGCGAGCAGGTGAGAGCGGGAGGGGCGTGGGGAGCTGCAGGGGGGCTGTCCGGGCAATCGTTAATTCATCCGGGCAGCCCATAGAAGATAGCGGCGAACATCGGCCGTTATTAATCTTCCGTGCACGCACGGATGCAGTCTGTTCATCCATGGTGGGTATGGAGATCAATGCCTAATTCATTTCTATGCACACCTCCAATGGGTCGTATGGAAATAAATGTTCCTGCAGCTATCAGAGCTCTGACGGCCGCAGGAACATACAAACAATGGCCGGTGTTCAGCCAGTATAACTACGGCCGTCGCTAAGCTAAGTTATTCAGTTTTGTTATACATAGCCTAAAAATTTACCACACTTGAATCAAAAAGTTTTATGTATCCTGAAATAGAGACAATACATAGAAATCCTCCTGGTAAACAAACAACAAAAAACAAAAAAAAAACAAGCCCTAATGCTGCTCATAAAGCATAAAAAGTAAAATATAATCTCAATAAAACTATATGCTTTTACAACCATAGAAATTCTAACGCTAAGTTTACTAATAGACTATGTTCACACTGTATAAAGGAGAGACAGCCACCGGCACTACTGAAACATATATAGACTGGTTATGGGCTCATATAATGTATGGAGGCGCTCACTTCTACTGAAAATATAGTGTATCATGGTAGACATCAAAAAAGGAGAAAAATGTAGAGGGCACTCACCATTAAAAACTTATTCTTTATTCATTTTCTTCTTAAAAACATCACAGCAGGACGAGCATGGAAGAGGACGCCAAATCCTTCCGATCAGTGCAGCAGCTTGACAGCAGTTTCGCGTAGCCTAGGTGCGCGTCTGTAGAAGTGTACCTACGCTACGCAAAACAGCTGTCACGCTGCTACACTGATTAGGAGGATTTGGCTTCCTCTTCCATGCTTGTCCTGCTGTGATGTTTTTAAGAAGAAAATGAATAAAAAATAAGTTTTTAATGCTGAGTGCCCTCTACATTTTTCTCCTTTTTTGATGTCTACTATGTTCACATTGAAGAAAGAAAGAAAGAAAAAAAGACTTTTTTTTTTTTAAAATTACATTTGTTATTACCAAATTTTGAAGTCAATGAAATGACTACAGAATTATCTGTATCCAGACCGATCAGTAGATTCCATGTTAATCACTAACTCTGTGGGCGGAGCCTCTAAACAGGAAATGACATAAAAGTGAGAACAACAACAATCGGGCAACCAAAAAGTAGATTTTTGAATTCTCACAACACTAGAAGACAAAACTGTAGATGCATCAGAATAGAAGAAACTATGAGACCTGCGCTCCTAATCTTCACCTTGAACTTTCTTACATGTAAGAACTTTTAAAGTAACTTTTTGAAGTTGACAGTAAAAGCCCTTGGGGACAGTGGACCATTCATCTTGGGGATAAAACAGCTTAGATACAGTACCTTGTGATACACTTTCTTTGCTTCTGTTGACAGGTCTCTGCCAGCAGGTGACGGTCACTCAAGACAAGACGTTCTCAGTCATCCGAGCGGGAGACTCCATCAGTTTCCATTGTAAATACAAGGGGATTGCAGGGACGTATACCATGTACTGGTATCAGCAGAAAGCAGGGAGGGGGCTGGAGCTCATGGGGTATGCTGTATCAGACAGTTTTACCCCAGAAAAAAACTTTGATACCTTGTGGGACATGAAACGACCTGAAGATACGGAGGCCACTCTCACCCGGACTAAAGCGACCTCCGAAGATTCGGCCGTGTATTTCTGTGCAGCAAGTTATCACAGCCACAAAAAGCTGAGCGGCAGCCAACATAAAACCTGTACAACGTAGCCGCTTACTGGGAGAGAGGAAGGAAGGAAGGCCACTAGAGGGCGCTGCATGCTCACTAGTACTGAGGATGCATCTGTTACTGTGTGCTCACTGACTGTTCCTGGAATTAACCTTTTCCTTGCCTTTTGTGTTCTTATTTAAAAGGAACTACTAGGAAATTCTGAGTTAATGGTCGAGGTTCCCTGTTTAGGATCCTGGCCAGCTATACTAGGATGGAGAGTGCTTCTGCCCCTGGTGGACCGTCCTACATTATGATGGAACTTATTAATCTGAATGGACACTTTGTAATACTTGATTTCCCCTGTGGTGGCGCTGTAGGGAAAATAAATGATGTCAGGTTTCCATACAGCAGAGTCATCTCATTATCATTAAAGGGAGGGGTCAGCAGTCATCTCATTATCATTAGAGGGCGGGGTCAGCAGTCATCTCATTATCATTAGAGGGTGGGGTCAGCAGAGTCATCTCATTATCATTAAAGGGAGGGGTCAGCAGTCATCTCATTATCATTAGAGGGTGGGGTCAGCAGTCATCTCATTATCATAAGAGGGCAGGGTCAGCAGAGTCATCTCATTATCATTAGAGGGAGGGGTCAGCAGAGTCATCTCATTATCATTAGAGGGCGGGGTCAACAGAGTCATCTCATTATCATTAGAAAACGGGGTCAGCAGAGTCATCTCATTATAATTAGCAGGCGGGGTCAGCAGTCATCTCATTATCCTTAGAGGGCGGGGTCAGCAGAGTCATCTCATTATCATTAGAGGGAGGGGTCAGCAGAGTCATCTCATTATCATTAGAGGGTGGGGTCAGCAGAGTCATCTCATTATAATTAGCAGGCAGGGTCAGCAGAGTCATCTCATTATCCTTAGAGGGCGGGGTCAGAAGAGTCATCTCATTATCATTAGAGGGAGGAATAAGCAGAATTACCTCATTATCATTAGAGGGAGGAGTCAGCAGAGTCATCTCATTATAATTAGAGGGAGGGGTCAGCAGTTATCTTATTATCATTAGAGGGAGGGGTCAGCAGAGTCATCTCATTATAATTAGAGGGAGGGGTCAGTCATATCTATCATTAGAGGGAGGGGTCAGCAGAGTCATCTCATTATTATTAGGGGGGCGGGGTCAGCAGTCATCTCATTATCATTAGAGGGCGAGGTCAGCATTAGAGGGAGGGGTCAGCATTCATCTCATTATCATTAGATGGTGGGGTCAGCAGTAATCTCTTTATCATTAGAGAGCGGGGTTTAGCAGAATAATCTCATTATCATTAGAGGGCGGGGTCAGCATTAAAGAGAGGGGTCAGCAGTCATCTCATTATCATTAGAGGGCGGGGTCAGCAGGGTCATCTCATTATTATTGGAGGGAGGGGTCAGCAGGGTCATCTCATTATTATTGGAGGGTGAGGTCAGCAGAGTCATCTCATTATTATTATTGGAGGATGAGGTCAGCAGGATCATCTCATTATCATAGTAAAGTTGTAAAACATTTTACAGATCTTTTTGTATTGTGATGCATATCTATGTAAAGTTTCAATAGACTCAATTCAATCAAACTTAAAATAAAATTTCAATTACAATTATGAATTGCAAATAGGGGAGCAGGAACTCCTATCAAAGGCAGGTGTCCCTGCTCCTGTCACTGTACTATATGCCATGCCACTTTTCTTGGTCTGGATTCAGAGCTCGCAGCTCAACAACTGAAGTGTGTAAGTCGTGACTACATAAGGAAAAGTCTCACCTATTAAATAGTATTAGGACTGTTCCCATTGCCCTAGCTGAGATGTAAAGTATACAGTATATTATTTACATTTGCTGGGCCAGGTGCTATGCACTTAGCTCAGCAAATGTTAACTAAGCAACGAAGCATACAATGTATATCACTCTATTCAGTGAACAGGAGCAGGGACAGCTGTCTTTTGACAAGAGTCACTGTTTTTGTAGGAATTTGAATTTAATTTGATGACCAGTTCCTGCATATTTACAAAAATAATTTTTAGAAATTCATCTGTTGTCCTATGAACAAGGGTGGTCTTCATGAAACAACCTTTTTACAGAAAGGAAATGTCTATCGGTGATGTGGCAGTGGTCCTACAGACAACACTTTGCATTTGTCGGGACCATCCAAGGTGACCACCAAACTATGAAACTCATACTAGATTGTGAGTGAAGATCCACTCTGTGTATGTTGGACAAAGTTGGATATTATCTAAAGTAAAAAATTCTGGGAATTAAAAAAATAAAATAAAAAAATTAATGAAAAATAAAACCAAGTAGATAATTATAGTGAAGAGCATTTTATTGATTCATTCCTTCCTCTCCGAAATGAAAACTACTCCTAGCCATGCCCATGTCTTCTTTGATCATCTCTGAAGGACGACTCCACGTCAATATGGGTGGAATTTCTAAAGAGGAAATGACATGTATGGACTTTATAAAGAAGATCTGCAAAGTTCAACTTTTTTTTTTTTTATGTAGAAGGATCAGAAGAACCTGTTAAGGCAGAGATGTGGTCTTTACATTTCGTACATAAAAAGGAAACACAATGTAAAGACTCAATGATGAGACAAGTCCTCCTTATCCTTGTCTTGAAGTTTCTTTCAAGTAAGAACTTTCCCTACATATCTTCAGAAAACGCCTATAGACGATAGACGAGAATAATGGAAGACCTACTCTTGTGTCATGACTTCTTCGTGGTAATTTTCCTTGTTTCTTCTCCCAGGTCAATGTCAGCAGGTGACGGTAACTCAAAGCAGGAAGATGGTCGTCCTGAAAGCCGGAGACGTCATACGTCTTCGGTGTGAACACAGCGACACGTCTGGAACCTATACGATGTTGTGGTACCAACAAAAATCTGGGAAGGGTCTGGAGCTCATTGTCCTGTCCGCTTCAGTAAATGATTCTAACGTGGAGGCAAACTTTAAAGATGTCTGGCGCCTGGAACGCTTTGAAGTCAAGGGTTCTGACCTCATACGTAATAAAGCAACCACGGAGGATTCGGCCGCGTATTTCTGTGCATCCAGTTATCACAGCCACAAAAAGTTGAGTTGCAGCCAACATAAAACCTACACTATGGAGTATGAAAGAGTGAGAGGCATCAGTCGCTAGGGGGCGCTGTGTTTTCATCATTTAGTGTTCCCCCCCCCCACCCCCATACTTTATGGGTTTATATAATTTAATGCCGGGTGCATAATTTTAGATGTAGACCAGTGTTTTCCAACCTGTGGCTGTCCAGCTGTGCCAAACTTCAACTCCCACGATGGCAGCTGCAGTTTAGTAACAGCTGCAGAACCACAGGTTGGGGAATACTAATGTAGACAGATAGCCTTCAAACTTCTTTCCTTACAGGAAAATATTTTATGACTATATTATCAATACTTAAAGGGGACTTGTCACCAAGACAATGCTAACTAACCTATCTATATCAATCTGATCGGCTCTTTCTGCTCTATAACATTATGCCGATAGCTTAGGTAGCATTTTCATGGTGACAGGTTCCCTTTAAAGAATCAGCCATTGAAAATACAGATGTAGTTACAATCAGAGCCGATCGCTGTGCCCGCTAATTAAGTATGCTAAATGCTTGCTGTCCCCCTTCCCTGGTGGTCTTGGGGGGGCTGCAGCAGCCGAGAGCAATAGAACACTGATCTCATGGATCTATGCAGTTTAATTATACTGCATAGATCTCTATGAAAGATCGGAGCAGTCGTACTAGAAGTCCCCCAGGGGGACTTCTAGTATGTGTGTAAAAAAAAAAAAAAAGTTTTTTTATTAATAAAAAATCATCTAATAAAAATCAGAATCACCCCCCTTTCCCCATGTTATAAAAATAAATAATCGCCTGAAATATTAAATAATCACATTCCTGATCTCGAACGGTAAATGGCGTAAGCGCAAAAGTGCAAAATTACACATTTTTGGTCGCATCAAATCTTAAAAAATTGTAATAAAAAGCGATCAAAAAGTCGCAGTCAAGGAACCGATAGATAGTACAGATCATGGCGCAAAAAATGACACCTCACACAGCCCCATAGACCAAAGGATAAAAGCACTATAAGGCTATGTTCACACTACATGTAAGTACGGCCGTTGTTGCCATCGGTAACAATGGCCGTACTTTACATGTGTGTGCACATTGCCTCTGTTACTATGCGATCCCGGCCGGAGCGTATACACATCGTAAACGCTCCGGCCGGGATCCTGCATGGGGCCGCAAAGAACTGACATGTCAGTTTTCTGCGGCCAGAATTCAGTGAATTGCGGCCATAGGAAACCCTGTTGCTTTACTGTGTGCTATGGGAGGTTCTGATGCGGACGCGCGCTGATGCGCCCGCATCAGGACCCTGCGACTAAAAGATCATCCGGCCGGTACTTAAGTACCGGCCGGGATGATCCGGGCAGAGACCTGCCGTTCCGTGACCCGGCCTGGGTCACAGAACGGCCAGTCTCTATACGTTGTGTGAACATAGCCTAAGCATGGTAATAGAGCAATTTTAAGGTAAATTTTTTTTTTCAATGGTTTAAATTTTTTAAAAGCCATCAAATAAAATAAAAGTTACACAAGTTACATGTTGTAATCGTACTGACTTGAGGGCGAATGGCGTAAAAACAACCCCCCGCCCCCAAATAAAAAAACTTGTGTTTTATTTTTCAATTTCAACAAACATATAATTTTTTTTTTTTTTTTTGGTTTCACTGCATATTTTAGGCAAAACATCTGCCACTGCAAAGTACAATTAGTGGTGCAAAAAATAAGGGCTCATGTGGGTCTCTAGGTGAAAAAATGCAGGCGCTATGGCCTTATATACACAAGGAGGAAAAAACAAAAGCGCAAAAATGAAAACTGGCTGTGTCCCCTAAGGGTTAACAGGGGTTTTCCAGGCTGAATCTGTTTCTAGGGTCTTTATATAGTGATTCTAGGACTGGCAGTCATGTGGATGGGACTGGCTATCATTACTATTAGTACAGTGCAGTGATCATAGCACTGAGAGGGTTAAGCGTCAGGATGACATACAGGTATATATCTGGATATGGAGATATGGACCCCATGGAGATACAGTGATACATCACAGAGCGGCAGCTGTGGTCTGTACACTTACCGTCAGATATAAATGTTGGAGGAGACAGGAAACACTATACAGTCCTATTACTGACAACGTTTTATCATTTAAAGACACAGTCCCTCTCTGGGTTTGGGGCCTTAGGTTCTATAAGAACGCAAAGATAAGGATTTACCAAATCCTGATACTCATTGGTCTGAACCTTAAACCAGGTGATGCAATTCTATCACGGCTCCACTATTTTTTATTGTCATAATTATTGTGTGGTTTTTTAATAAATTATTTGTGTTTAAACTTAATTTCCAATTTTTTTTCGTTACTTTAAGCAGTTTTTATTTTTTTAGTTTTAGTTTAGTTTAGTTTAGTTTTACTTTTTTTTAAACAAAGAGTTTTAGGTAAGTTTATCCGTTTATGTTGTTTTTTATGTTGTTATTTTTTATGTTGTTGATTCAATCATTTTCATAACTATTTTTCTGTTCCTTTTTATTATGTTTATATTTAATGTTTATTTGTTATAATAATAATAGTTATGACTTTGACTAATGTGAATCATTTCTTCACGTTTCTTTAGTGTATTCTTGGTTGGCCATAGGGGATACTGCCATTAGGACCCACTATCACCTTTTATTTTTTGGGGAGGTATAAACAATAAAGGATTATTTGGGCGCCCATTTATATGAATGGGTGACGGTTGTCCTCAATAACAACTTTTCTCTTTCCTTCCATCTCCAGGATTTTCTAAAGTCTTTCAGATATCCCAGGACCCCAAACTCATAGTAAAGAAGCCGGGGGAGCCCATAGACCTTCACTGCCAGCACAATGATAACACCTACTACCCTATGTACTGGTACCAACAGAAGCCGCAGCAGGGGCTAAAGCTCATGATCCACTCACCGGGGACGGGGAGACAAACTATGGAGGCTGATTTCACAGACTGGACTCTCCAGAGATCTGATGTCATAAATTTTACATAACATATATCTGAGCCTAAAGTCCAGGACTCTGCTGTGTATTATTGTGCAGCCAGCAGACACACTCACATAACACAGAGCAGGGGGCGGCATAAAACACAGAGGGGAATACTTTTAATGTGTATACAGTATATAGCCATATAGAGTGCATTACAGTGTAACTTTACAGTGTACTGTTTAAGAGCAGGGACTCCTGTAAAAATGACAGGAGTCTCTGCTCTCTATTTGGTTTCCATTATACTCTATGCTAGAGCACCATAGATACTACATACATACATACTGAGCAGGAGTCAGAATGACAGGAGTCCCTGCTCTCCTCCATAATCTCCTTGGTGCCTTATGCTACAGAGCCATGGAAGCTTGGTACTGTTTGCCTGGCTATTCACTTACACAGTTTGGGACCATTAAAAAGATGAAATGGGTAAGGGTAAAGAGTGGGCCCCCTGCTGGTCACATCGGTCAGCACCCCAGACCAATTATCTAAATGAATCCAACATCAGTTCTGAACACACACCAGATACTGACAAAATTCAGACACTACACATGTTACACATAGACATGACACCACACCGTACACACACTACACACATACACTACACTGCACTGCATTACACATATGGAAACAACACTGCACTATGCATACACACACTACACACAGAAATAATACACTATGCAGACACACACTACACACAGAAATAATAATACACTATGCAGACACGCACTACACACAGAAATAATAATACACTATGCAGACACGCACTACACACAGAAATAATACATTATGCAGACACGCACTACACACAGAAATAATAATACACTATGCAGACACACACTACACACATACACTACACATGGAAACAATACTACACTACGCATACACACTACACACATACACTACAATTACACACTACACTATCCATACACACACTATACACATACACTATGCATGGATACACTATACACATACATTCAGTCCCAGAGATCTGCTGTGTACACTAACATGCTAATGGACCAACACTTCTTTATTCCCACCTAATAAATTATTAATATCCTAGAGGACACACAGCGGACCATAATAACCATAGGAGAAACAGGAGTAAAAAGAAACGCATTTCGGACTGCTGATGGCCTCATCCATGGTTATATAAGCCCCATATTGGGGAATGTATAGTCCTCTCCCTGTAGTAGGTCCTCCCATCCAATGACCCAAACAACACCTAAGATTCAAAAACTAACACATAATAAACAATACTGGGGCCAGTGATTGGCTGAGCGGGCAGTTCCTGCAGCAATGGCTTTATCACTTGGACAGAAAGAAGCAACAATAAGGGGGGGGGGGGGGGATTGGGTAAGCGAGGATAAGCTTCTTTATTCATATCGATGACCCCATTCTCAGGATCATGGGGAAGATCCATCAGTCAGACCCGCAAGATTATTCACTATATTGGCAGAATACAGATACAGAGATAGAAACAATGCTAAGATACAGTGGTACATCACAGAGCGGCAGCTGAGGTCTATACAGTCACCGTCTGATATAAGCGTAGGAGGAGACAGGAAGCTGTATACCGTCCTGATACTAACACTATATCCAGCGACGTTTCATCATTAGTCATCATAAGTATTTTTGCATACAGGTCTAGTATTATCTATAAAAATACCATGAGGATATACAGAATCCTGATCCTGCTGGGGATGAATGTTATACCAGGTGAGGAATCTACAGAGACTGTGTGAATGTTTGTTACATGGTTGTTTTGCAATGTTTTTACTATGATGTATTAAAAATTTTATTGAAATTAATTTTGCTGTGTTTGTTTTAATTTTTTTTGTTTGTTATATTATTGTAACTTTTTTCAATTACTATTTTGTGATTTTTTTTATTGAATAATAATAATAATCGCTGCTGTTCTTGGTGAAATTGTTTGTTATATTTCTATTATTGTTATTAATATTATTGGTACTATCATTACTATTATAATAATAATTTATTGTTATTATTATTATTATTATTACATGTTATAAAATTAATTTTGAGTATTGAAGAACATAATTATTATTTTTTGTTTAATTTCCCATAGGTGGCACAATTGCTAGGACCCTTATTATCTCTGGTAGAACCAGATCAGTTTTGCTAATTTTTCCTGACAATAAAATCTTATTTAGTGTCCATTGATGTTACTGGGAGCCGACTGTCCTCCAGAAACCTTTCTGCTCTGGTTAATATAAGGGGGATATGAATGGGCTTCATCCGCCATCATTGTCTTACCAAATCCCTACAGCAGGGATGGGAAACCTTCTGCCCTCCAGCTGCTGCAAAACTACAACTCCCATCATGCCATCATAGCATTTTTCAGCAGCTGGAGGGCTGAGGGTTCCCTGTCCCTGCATTAGGGTATGTGCACACTACGCAATCCTGGCAGAAAATCCGTCGTGGATTCTGTGGCTCATAGCAGCACACGTCTACACCTGTGCTATAGACTATAGACTTTCTATGTACGGGGGGATTCCGCCGTCCGTCTGACTACACCTGAAGACACATTTACAGCTTTTCAATATATATATATATATATATATATATATATATATATATATATATATATATATCCCTACAGCTGGGACTATACAGAACCCATTCATTACCCCTTAATATTCTTTATGTTTTTCAGTTTATGTGAAATCCACAATAAAGAACTTTTCTCCTTCCTTCTATCTCCAGGTTTGTCCCAAGTCTTTCAGATATCCCAGGACCCCAAACTATTAATAAAGAAGACGGGGGAGCCCATAGACCTTCAGTGCCAGCACAATGATGACACCTACTATCCAATGCTCTGGTACCAACAGAAGCCGCAGCAGGGCCTGAAGCTCATGGTCTATTCATCCAATGCGGGTGACAACAATATGGAGGCTGATTTCACAGACTGGAGTCTACAGAGACCTGAGACCACTAAATCTATATTACATCTATCTACGGGTAAAGCCCAGGACTCTGCTGTGTATTATTGTGCAGCCAGCCGACACAGTCACATAACACAGTGCAGGGGGCGGCATAAAACGTACAGGGTGGTAGGGATAATAATGCTGCATTCTAGATTATGGCTATAGAGGGCGCTATTTCATTTAATATACTGTAGTCTCCTATTCTAGTAGTGAAGTATATGTCCCAGATATATAACATACAGATATAGGGGGAGATTTATCAAACTGGCTGGCTCAGTTGCCCCTAGCAACCAATCAGATTCCACTTCTCATTCCTCACAGACTCTTTGGAAAATGAAAGGTGGAATCTGATTGGTTGCTAGGGGCAACTGAGCCAGTTTCACTTTACACCATGCTTGATAAATCTCCCCCATAATGTATACAAGACATGCTAAGCAGACATGGCTGATTACACCAGACTCCAGACCAACCCCACAAATATTTCAGACCTTGTACAAGACCCTGAATATATTAACCCCAAAGCAGACGACTAAGGGAACTCAGGACCCTAAATTAATTCATTTCCAAAATTAGCTCAGGTGCAGACCAGACCGTGAATTTAAAGGGGTATTCCCAGCTTCCCATCTCAGCTAATATAGTTATACTTGCAGGACTCATCAAGTTAAATTGTTTAGCAAATACTGTACATTAATTTAGCAAATTGGCCTCCTGGGGTGTATACAGCTATAATGTATACGTAAAAAGATAAAGGCGGAGATTTATCAAACATGGTGTAAAGTGAAACTGGCTCAGTTGCCCCTAGCAACCAATCAGATTCCACTTTTCATTCCTCACATGCTCTTTTGGAAAATGAAAGGTGGAATCTGATTGGTTGCTAGGGGCAACTGAGCGAGTTTTACTTTACACCATGTTTGATAAATCTCCCCCATAGTGTGTATACTGTATATGCCACGGACAAGGAGTAGATTTACCCTTGTCTTGACAATGTATCCACCAACCCACCCTTCCAAAACTTCTGGTACCGTCCGTTTGATAAGAGTAAGTCCTGCCGGGGCTGCTAAGGGCAAAAAATTATCTTTAAATCTGCAGCAGCCGAGTCAATGTGGCGTGACCTACAGTGTCTGTGCCCTAGGCCTGTGGCACCTCTCCTTTTTTCCTTCCCGTCCTCCTCATCATTAGAAACTAGAGATGAGCGAACCTGGAGCATGCTCGAGTCGATCCGAACCGGAATTTTCGGCATTTGATTAGCGGTGGCTGCTGAAGTTGGATAAAGCCCTAAGGCTATGTGGAAAACATGGATATAGTCATTGGCTGTATCCATGTTTTCCAGACAACCTTAGAGCTTTATCCAAGTTTAGCAGCCCCAGCTAATCAAATACCAAACGTTCGGGATCGGATCGACTCGAACCCGGTTCGCTCATCTCTATTAGGAACACATCTATAGGCGCATTGCTAATGATGCGGGGGAGGGGAGGAAGAAAGTAGAGGCGGCGCAGGCCTAGGGCACAGAAACTGTGGGTCACGCCACATTGACTCCGCTGCTGCAAATTAAAAGATCATTTTTCACTGGGAACATTTTATAATACAAGACCAGGAAAGGCTTACTCTTATCACAGAGGTTTTGGAAGGGTGGGTTGGTGGATGGAGTGTCGCTTTACGTAAAGCCCTGTTCCCATTTAATCAGCCGGATTTACTAAGAGTAATGTATATAAATAATACAAAATCATCCCCCCTCACATAACCATCACTAGAGGCTGCTGTGCACATGAATACACAGACAGAACTCAGGAAGAGTAGCGGTGCGTTTACACAGACAGATATCTGACAGATTTTTTAAGCCAAAGCCAAGAATGGATGTGAAAAGAGGAGAAATCTTATTCTTTTTGTTATGACCTGTTCTCTGTTTATAGTCTGTTCCAGGCTTTGGCTTCAATAATCTGTCAGATAAATCTGTCTGTGTAAACACACACTAAAGCCCCTTTTCCATGGGGCGACTATGAGGCTATTAGCGCTCGTTTGCTACTCGTTCCCCACTCGCTGCCTCCACTATTCCACACGGCAGCAGCGAGCAGGTGAGTGCAGGAGGGGCTGTGGAGAGCTGGGGGGGGGCGGGCGGGCTGCCCGGGTGATGGATGATCGTCCGGGCAGCCCATAGGATATAGCAGCGTCTGCTGCCGACGCTCCAATTCCACGGAGTTACGGCAGCAGATCGCTGCTATATTAGTCGCTTGTTTTTTAACATGTTGAAAAACAAACGACTGCAACGATCAGCTGACATGAACGATGTCGGCTGTTAGTTGCCTTCTATTCCACAGGACGATCATTGGCGGAACGGCCGATATCAGCCGATATCGGACAATAATCGTTCTGTGGAAAAGGACCTTAAGTAAATTCTTTCCAAAGAGGAGGACAATACCCATCATTTTGTGTTCTGCTCCTTTGACACCGAGTAAAGTTTGAGAACCAAAAAAAAAAACTTTAAGGGAAATTGTGGTTTGAACACCGAATTATTTTTTTTTTTAACACAAGAGACGTGGGGGTTAATAATCATGGCTACAAGCCCCCCCCTCCCCTTTCCCTTATCCAGTGCCACAATTAGAATTGATAGCAGAGAAGGTCACCTGCCAGGGAAATACAGCGACTATATAGAGCGGCAGCTGGGGTGTATACAGTTACTGTCAGATATAAATGTGGGAGGAGACAGGAAGCTGGATATACAGCGAGTTAAGATGAAAAGTTTTATTATTTAAAGACACAGTCACATTCCGGGTTTGAGACTTAAAGTTTCCGTCACATTTTTTATTTTGTTGCATATTGTAGAAGTATAGAAATGACTGATTGCTGAATAATATCTATGAAAATAACACGAAGATGAGGATATACAGAATCCTGATCCTCCTTGGTCTGGACATTATACCAGGTGATTGTTTTGATGCTTGTTAAAATTCCTAACTTTTTTTGTACTATTTTGCATTTATTTTGTGTTCTTTAAATTTTTATGCTTTACTTTTTTATGTTGTTTATTATTATTATTATTATTATTATTATTATTATTATTATTATTATTATTATTATTATTATTATAATTTCAATTACTTTGATTATTTTTTACATATTGCTTGTAATATATATATATATATATATATATATATATATATATATCATTTTTTATTATTATAAGAAGTAATAACAGTTACATTATTAGCTGCTATTATAATTATTGTTGCTGTTGTAGGCATTCTTGTAGTTATTATTAATAACTATAACTTATTATTATTATTGTTATTATTATTATTTTAATTACATTATTATTTTTTACATATTGCGTGTAATATATATATAATTTTATATTATTATAAGAAGTAATGATAATAAAATTATTAGCTGCTATTATTATTGTTGTTGTTGTAGGCATTATTGTAGTTATTATTAATACCTATAATTATTATTATTATTGTTATTATTTCAATTACATAATTATTTCTTTACATATTGCGTGTAATATATATAATTTTATATTATTATAAGAAGTAATGATAATTAAATTATTAGCTGCTATTATAATTATTGTTGTTGTAGGCATTATTGTAGTTATTATTTATTACTATAATTTATTATTATTATTATTATTATTATTATTATTATTATTATTATTATTATTATTATTATTGGCACAGACTAATATACAGTAATTTTTAATAGTGTTTCAGTATACAGGATATAAAATATTAAATTCCACAATAAAAAAAAAAAAAAAAAAAAAAACTTTTCTGTTTCTCCAGGTTTGTCCCAAGTCTTTCAGATATCCCAGGACCCCAAACTGATTATAACAAAGTTGGGAGAATCCATTGACCTTCGCTGCCAGCACAATGATAACACTTACTTTGCTATGTTTTGGTACCAACAGAAGCCACAGCAGGGTCTGAAGCTCATGATCTACTCAAATGGAGCGGGAGACAACAATATGGAGGCTGATTTTAAAGACTGGAGTCTGGACAGACCAGAGACCACAAATTGTACATTACATATATCTCAGGCTAAAGCCCAGGTCTCTGCTGTGTATTATTGTGCAGCCAGCCGACACAGTCACATAACACAGTGCAGGGGGTGGCATAAAACATACAGGGTGGTGATGATGGTGTATTCTAGATTCTGGCCATAGAGGGCGCTAGATTATTATAATATATCTTATAGGCTAGTAAGAGCTCGGGTGGTTTGTAAATAAAATAGTCATACAACACATAGAATTGGTTTTTCTTGTATAAACCTATTACATAAGACCTCTTCTTAAATTCGAGGACCATGCCTTAATCCCTTTGTGCACCATCATGTATCAACCAGGGAAGCTCCAGACACATAGACCAAACATATGCATAGGTCACCACTGACATGAAGTACTCTGAGATAGAGTCCATTGGGAAAGTATGCATCTTTGGTTTCCCAACGCCAATCAAATATTAAAGGGGTAGTCTAGAAATGTAAAAAATTGTGCTCCCCCCAAAAAAAATTAACAGATATCCACCTATTATTCCTATGCTATGATAATAATCTATGAGGGTATAAAGGGGGCAAATTACTGTGTGGAGGCTTATATTATATAGTCTTATATTAGTCGCTGACATGCAATGGACTTTTTGGGGACACAAAAGAAGCCATAATAGTGTGGAGGCATGAAGAGACATTATTACTAAGTGGGGGCAAAAGGGTCATATTACTGTGTGTGGGGACACTATAAGAAAAGTACTGTTACTGGGCAGGGGCACAAAGGAGGGCATTGTGATTGTTTCTGAACACTTTTAGTGGAGAAAATGGTGAGGATGGTACCAGCAAAGCAAGGAGCCTAAGATGTCACAACTAGAAGAAGTCATCATGGTTGTCTAGGCCAGATGAAAAAGATTAAAGTTAACAATTCCAATCAGAAAAGAAGCCCCCCTGTGAGTCACTGGATGTAACTGCACTGCGGTCACTTACATGATCTGCAGAGCCAATGTGTGTGTACTTGTTATAGTTGTGGAAATACCAAACATGTAGGGGTTAGGTTAACATATTTGTATAATTTTTGGGCCTGTTTCTTTACAATCTAGACTTGCCCATAGTAATACCTCGCCATGCCTCCCAACACCCTCTTTCCCTTTTGCAGCACTGAGAGGGTTAAGTGCCAGGATGATACGTTTGATTAAATACAGAGATACAGGGAGATAGAGTGTGAGACATCATAGAGCGGCAGCTGTGGTCTGTACTGTTACCGTCAGATATAAATGTGGGAGGAGACAGGAAACACTATACAGTCCTATTACTGATGAGTTATGGAGAAACGTTTCATCATTTCAGGACACAGTCACATTCTGGGTTTGGGATCTTAAGTTTCTGTCACTTTTTATTATATTTTTTCTAAATAACATTTATAAGAATAACACAAAGAATGTACAGAAAGCTGATCCTCCTGGCTCTGACCTTTATACCAGGTGAGGACATACTGTATCTACATGACTGTTTTAATGCTTGTTACATTTTTTTATTACTATTTTGTGTTTAATTTTCATTATTAGAATTATAATCTTTTACCATTATCACATTACTTTTTATTGCTGTCTTTCAAGTTTTTGTTATGATTATTGTTTTATACTTTGTTCTAAGTAGTTTTATTATTTTCATTATCTTAACGATTTTTCTTTTATACCTATTGGTTCTACTTATAGAAACTATTTGCTTAATTTTTGTATTTTCTTATAACGATTTTTTTTTATTTTTGTTTATAGTCTTAGTCATTTCTAATTATTACAACTATAACTACTATTGTGTTGTGAAATTTTGTTGGTATGATTATATTTTATTGAGATGAGTAACAACAACAATGATGATGCTAATAATAATAATTATTATTATTATTGTTGTTGTTGTTATTATTATGCATTACAATTATTAAGCTTTTTAATTGTCATAATATTATTAATAATATTGTTTTAATGGTATTATTATGATTATTATTGTGTTCATTAATTATTATTATTATTATTAACAATAATAAAAGAAAAACAATATCCATAATAATATTATTGCAACTAAAAAGTGTATTATTTTAATTAATTAATAATAATAATAATAATTATTATTATTATTATTATTATTATTATTATTATTATTATTATTAATAATAACAATAATAATAATAATAATAATAATAATAATAATAATAATAATAATAATAATAATAATAATTATTATTATTATTATTATTATTATTGATCATTACACCGTAACTGTAAATATATAAGGTGTATAATAATATTATTTATTACTGTTTTACAATAAAGAACTTTTCTCTTTTGGGTTTCTCCAGGTTTGTCCCAAGTCTTTCAGATATCCCAGGACCCCAAACTTTTAATAAAGAAGACGGGAGAGCCCATAGACCTTCACTGCCAGCACAAAGATAATGAATACCTTGCTATGTACTGGTACCAACAGAAGCCGCAGCAGGGCCTGAAGCTGATGGTCTATTCAACCGGAGGCGGTGACAACAATATGGAGGCTGATTTCAAAGACTGGAGTCTCGATAGACCTGAAAATACTAAATCTACATTACATCTATCTCCGGCTAAATCCCAGGACTCTGCTGTGTATTATTGTGCAGCCAGCCGACACAGTCACATAACACAGTGCAGGGGGCGGCATAAAACATACAGGGGTGATGATAAATATGGTGCATTCTAGATTCTGGCTATAGAGGGCGCTATCTTACCATAATCTAGGAATATGTCACATTGTATATAACCCAGATAGTCATACCGTGGTGGACTGACCTCCTACAGAGCACATACAAACACATAAGACCGAACATCAGATCAGATGTCCTGATAAATAACAGATAGTAATTGTATAAATAGTTACATGACAGCAAGTAACATATGAGGTTTATATGATCAATACGTGAGGAAGGGGATACAGAAAAATTAATAAAAATACAATAATAATAATAATAATAATAATAGATGTAATGAATAAATCATAGACATTTATGGATAAAAAGACTGAACACTTTGTTGTTGTTGTTGTTGTATTATAATAAACAAAATAGTCCAATATAATAATTTTTATAGAAACCTCAATGGGTCATGATAGAGGGATTAGACCACTAATATTAGTTAGTAGGAGGCTCCTGGCGCCCCCACCAGTCAGCTGTGTGAAGGGTTGGAGTGCTCCCCTAAGTGTCGCATTCTAACATCGGATTAGCCTGAAGAAGGATCCTTACTAACCTAATATGGATGGCTTATACTGAGGATAGACCATCAATTTCTTTTTAACCTTCATATAATCCCTTTAAGTATCCCTTTAAGGAGTGAATTTGGATATCCATATGTTTTTAATGGCTCTGTTTTCTGTTTTTTTAAACATTATTTAAGTGAAATGTATCATCCCTATCAAGTTTTTATGTTAAACTGCTATGTTAAAATGTTTTTTTTTTCTTCTTCAAATTTTCCATGTTATGATCTATATTATAGAATTATCTTAAAATCTTGCAGTTTTCAGTCTGACCATTACTGAGAAACCAAACTGAGACATCTTGTTCTGTCTGTGATGATAAGGAGGAGGCTGCTGGAAACTGATCTGTACAGAATTACAGCGACAAGTGAGACCAGTAGATATTGGAGACAAAGAAAATGACCTTTGCACAGGTCACAGAGGTCACAGAGCATGCCTACTAACCTCCCCCATAGAAAAAATAGGGTCTATTGATATTCCTTATATCTAAATCCATGGGGCCAGACGTAAACTATTTTAATAAATGTTGTTACAAACAGCTTAGGCAAGATGGCTGCCTCAATAATTATGTGAAAACAAAAATGTTCCCAATGGTGGCCAGCAGAGGGAGCTATAAAGTAAAAGATTGATAGTAAGCAACCAGCTAATAATTCCTGTCACTATATTCTAGGTCTCGGTAAAGTTTTTAGCAGAGTCATCAGAATTTTTTTTAAAAAAATCACTATTTTTATTCACTTTTAATTGTGGAGTTATTGCAGCTTTTGACTTTACTATAAAAGTCTGCAAACAAACCTGCAGTGTTCACAATTGTGTGTGTGGCTATGTTCACATGATGTTTTTTTTGGTCTTTGTTTGATACATCAGTTTGTCCGGAGCCGAGGATAATGACAGGCAACTGCAATTCCACACCTGCCTGTCATTAACCCCTGAAAAGATGCGATCTATAAAGATCGCAGCATTTAAGGAAGTCAGTGACGGGTTAAGCACCTGTCACTGACTGATTGGACACTTACCTCCGTCCTATTGGATGGGCGCTCTGTAGATAAAGTCTGCTCTATGATGGCATGTTTAAATATAAAATAAAAGTGTACAAAAAAAAAAAAGTTAAAAATCCCCTTATAACCCCCCAATCCAATCCCCCGCAATGTTCGATCCATTCAAATATAACATTAATGTTCCCGCACAGTAAACAACATAAATGGAAGGGGGGGGGGGAACACAGGGATTGATGATTTTCAAAAAAATTATATATCAGAAGAAAATGAATAAACAGCGATCAAAAATTTTCTGTTACACCAATATGATACTAATAAAAACTAGAGATCATGGTGCAAAAATGACCCCAACCAGCCCTGTAGGTGGGAAAATAAAAGCGCTATGGCTCTTAGAAGGTGAGGAGGAACATTGCATTAATTTGATCCGGACATCCGGGCATCAATGGGCTCGGTCTTGAAGGGGTTAATTGAAAAGTCCAGTGAATTTAATAGTAAAGATGGAAAAAGAACAGTGAAAAATGAAAAACTGTGTGTGAACAACTAAGAAACAACGTCCGCTGTTTGGATAAGATGTTCACGAAGAATTATCAAAATCAGTATTTTGACATCCATGCAGACAACGTCCGTTATTTTATACTCTGTGTGCATTGGACGGCCGTCATTTCATTGAATTCAATGTCATTTTAAGAAGAAAAAGTGGCCATCTTTTCTCCTTTTTTTTTACCTATTGTGAACATATCCCGTGGATGAAATGTGTCATAATCATATCGGCATGCATACAGATCCACCGTGGTGGTCTATCCACCCTCCACCCATATGAACCTGCCCTTGGGGTGGATGTTTATGGAAATGTCCCAGAATTATATATATATGTATATATATATATATATATATATATATATATATATCAAATACCTAAACAGTATTAGGCTATGTTCACACAACGTACATTTTTGTGAAACCACGGCCCCTGTATAATGCCCATGATTAATAGGAAAATATACGTTACATTGCTTCCTTGGGGATCCCGGCCGGAGCGTATACACATAGTATATTGATGGGCTGCCCGGCCCGCAGGAAGTGGTGTAATCTTTCCAGTCTGACACGATGCTCTCTGCTGCCACCTCTGTCCATGTCAGGAACTGTCCAGAGCAGCAGCAAATCCCCATAGAAAACCTCTCCTGCTCTAGACAGTTCCTGACATGAACAGAGGTGGCAGCAGAGAGCACCGTGTCAGACTGGAGAGAATACACCACTTCCTGCGGAACATATAGCAGCTGATAAGTACTGAAAGAATTGATATTTTTTTATATTTTATTTTTTAAATAGAAGTAAATTGCAAATCTATATAACTTTCTGGCACCAGTTGATTTAAAATAAAAATAAAAAGTACCCCTTTAACCTCTTTAATCACCTTCAGTGCAGGGGGAAGTCTCTGCAATTCCTAGAAGGAAATAATTCTGCAATATGCAGCTTATGTATAGGGGGTCAGAGTCATAGTGATGCCTCATAAGAAGGCACCAGTGTTATAGATGGTAGGCGGGGGTCCTGGTCCTGTTACAGATGGTGCATTAGGACCCAGGAGGGAGGGAACAGGAAACCTAATGATGTCATAAATCACATGATGCTAAGAAGTGCAGCCACAGCTATCGGGGGAGGGGCAGAGGTGGGGGAGAACCCTGGGCAGATGAAGAGGACTGCACTTAAAGATTTGTCTTAAAATTAATTTGAGAAATTAAAAGTTGTATCTCTCTATAGCTACATAACCATGAAGAATCCGATTCTGCTGATCCTGATCCTGAAAATCCTCCAAGGTAAAAGGTTATTAAGGGTCAAATGAGAGACGGGGAGTGGGGGGGTTGAACATACAGTACTTAATGGAAGGGTGGATCTAATTTTATATTTTCACTGTAAAATCAAAAAGTTCTTTCCCATTTAAGATCTTTGTCAGTGACTGGGAATATTCTCATCCACCTTCACAGGCTGAGGACCCCGTATAGACCTTGTACGGACCCTGTATAAACCCTGTATAAACCCTGTATAGACCCTGTATAGACCCTGTATGGACCCTGTATATACCCTGTATAGACCCTGTACGGACCCTGTATATACCCTGTATAGACCCTGTATAGACCCTGTATGGAACCCTGTACGGACCCTGTACAGACCCTGTATAGACCCTGTATAGACCCTGTACGGACCCTGTATAGACCCTGTATAGACCCTGTATAGACCCTGTATGGACCCTGTTTGGACCCTGTACGGACCCTGTACGGACCCTGTACGGACCCTGTACGGACCCTGTATAGACACTGTATAGACCCTGTATGGACCCTGTACGGACCCTGTACGGACCCTGTACGGACCCTGTACGGACCCTGTACGGACCCTGTATAGACACTGTATAGACCCTGTATAGACCCTGTACGGACCCTGTATGGACCCTGTACGGCCCCTGTACGGACCCTGTATAGACACTGTATAGACCCTGTATAGACCCTGTACGGACCCTGTATGGACCCTGTACGGACCCTGTACGGACCCTGTACGGACCCTGTACGGACCCTGTATAGACACTGTATAGACCCTGTATGGACCCTGTATGGACCCTGTATGGACCCTGTACGGCCCCTGTACGGCCACTGTACGGCCACTGTACGGACCCTGTATAGACCACCTATATTACACTGAGCTTATGATACAATTGTATCCAAGCTAAGAAGTAGACACCTCGGAATCACACAGTTCGTTACAATGTATCGGTGCAGGGAGGATGAATCAGTTTGTTGAGGACTGAATACTCAGTTGGATACAATAGTCGTGGACCAGCCTGGGTTCTATTCTCTGCATTGTGTCCATTCATGATCAGCAAGCTGAGATATTAAAATGGTGAGAAACAACCACAAATGATATCAGAAAGTGGCAGAACCTTTCATTATACACCAAAATCTGAAAATTGGGGCTTGTGACCCCCTGGCAGGCAGTGGTGACCCCCAGAGAGGCAGTGGTGACCCCCAAGGAGGCAGTGAGGACCACCAGGCAGGCAGTGGTGACCCATCTGTTGTATTTTTCAGGTTGGTGTCAGGTAAAGGTAACTCAGAGACATCGGCTCCTGGTGGTCCGGGCCAGGCAGCCCATCAATATAACCTGCCAGCAGGACAGCAGTGACCATTATGTTGCACTTTGGTACCAGCAGAAGCCCGGCCAAGCTCTACAGATCATGGTGTACTCCACAGACGCCAACCAAGGAGACCCTGAGGCCGAGTACAGAAGCTGGACGTTCTATAGACCTTCCCTTCTACAATCATCAGTGAGCAAAGCTGCAGCCGAGAGCCAGGACTCTGCTGTGTATTACTGTGCAGCCAGTAGGCACAGCTGTATATACTAATGTAACCAGATACAGAAAACCTATAGAAAAACACACAGAGGAGAAGATCAGACCAACCTCCAGGGGGCGCTAGCTATTCATCTAGTCTGTCTGAGATAGATAGATAGATAGATAGATAGATAGATAGATAGATAGATAGATAGATAGGATATAGATAGATAGATAGATAGGAGATAGATAGATAGATAGATATATAGATAAATAGATAGATAGATAGAAGATAGATAGATGGGAGATAGATAGATAGATAGATAGATAGATAGATAGATAGATAGATAGATAGATAGATAGATAGGAGATAGATAGATAGGAGATAGATAGGAGATAGATAGGAGATAGATAGGAGATAGGAGATAGATAGAGAGAGAGAGAGAGAGAGAGAGATAGATAGATAGATAGATAGATAGATAGATAGATAGATAGATAGGAGATAGATAGATAGATAGGAGATAGATAGATAGATAGATAGATAGATAGATAGATAGATAGATAGATAGATAGGAGATAGATAGATAGATAGATAGATAGATAGATAGATAGGAGATAGATAGATAGATAGATAGATAGATAGATAGATAGAATTTTTCACTGTTCTCCCTGAGTTCAGTGATTGTTGTGTTTTGTTAGATAGATAGATAGATAGATAGATAGGAGATAGATAGATAGATAGATAGATAGGAGATAGATAGATAGATAGATAGATAGATATAGATAGATAGATAGATAGATAGGAGATAGATAGATAGATAGATAGATAGATAGATAGATAGATAGATAGATAGATTGATAGATAGATAGATAGATAGATAGATAGATAGATAGATAGATAGGAGATAGATATGCAGTGTCCCAGAACAGCCATTCTTATGCTCATATTTTTATTATAACTAGTTCTGTTCTGGAAAGCTATGGTCCACTGCAAACTGCGTGTATTGTGTCCCCCTTCTCAGTATTCAGGTCTGCCATTCCTGTCATTTATTGCATGTGAATTCAGGTATCAGTGTCAAAAGGCATTATGTCGCCTCCTAGTGTTCAAGGATGGTACTCCTTATGTATATTCCTCTGTATATGCCTAATGGTGTGATGATGCAATGGCTGGATGTCACGTGACTGTGCCCTGCTTCCATGGTAACTCCAATGGTCATCGAGCTTTTGGCTGGGGTTACCATGTGACATCCTGTGCCACCTCAGTCTTGTTCTCCACCTTCAGGAGACAAGTTCAGAGTCTATTCCCTGCCCCATAGGGAATAGGTTGTGTCCTTCCTCTCTCCCTGCTAAGAGAGAGGCCTGCGTGTGCTCTGCTGCTCCAGTCCACTGGCTGTGTTCCTGTCTCAAGTCTCAAGATTCTCATCTGGGTGTCGATTCTTCAGTCATTCTTCAGTTCATCTCATCATCTCCTCAAATCATCAACAGCAAGTATTTCATTCAAGTCTCATGCCACCCAGCATCTCAGCTTCAGTTTCACTACTACTCCCATTATTCAGCACGCTAATCTCACAGCCTATTGCAGCATCACCCATTACTCTGCTTTATCCAAGATTGCCTTATTCCCGGTTGCATCCGGAGAGACTGTTACTACTAGTTACCACCGTTACAATAAATATACAACTACCGTTGTTTCTGAACCTTGGCATTGGTGTGATAATTGGTGCGCTGACTAAGGACAACGAAGAATCGCACGCCCAGTATTCCCGCATGGTCAGGAGCCCGGCTTCCAGCTGTATCACCCTCGTGCCTAAACCGTGACCACTACATCCTACAGCTGCCCCGATTCCTGCACCCATCCAACATCTGTATAGCGGAGTGGCCCCCAGGGGCCAGGGCGTCGCAGATAGATAGAAGATAGATAGGAGATAGATATAGATAGATAGATAGATAGATAGATAGGAGATAGATAGATAGGAGATAGATAGATAGATAGAAAGGAGATAGATAGATAGATAGATAGATAGATAAATAGGAGATAGATAGATAGATAGATAGATAGATAGATAATAGATAGATAGATAGAAGATAGATAGATAGATAGATAGATAGGAGATAGATAGATAGATAGATAGATAGGAGATAGATAGATAGATAGATAGATAGATAGATAGATAGATAGATAGGAGATAGATAGATAGATAGATAGATAGATAGGAGATAGATAGATAGATAGATAGATAGGAGATAGATAGATAGATAGATAGGAGATAGATAGATAGATAGATAGATAGGAGATAGATAGATAGATAGATAGGAGATAGATAGATAGATAGATAGATAGATAGATAGATAGATAGATTGATAGATAGGAGATAGATAGATTGATAGATAGATTGATAGATAGATAGATAGATAGATAGATTGATAGATAGATAGATAGATAGATAGATAGATTGATAGATAGATTGATAGATAGGAGATAGATAGATAGATAGATAGATAGATAGATAGATAGATTGATAGATAGGAGATAGATAGATTGATAGATAGGGTGCAAAACACTCCAAATTTATTCAAAAAGGTGAATTACATAAAAAAAGTGAACTTCATGACATCATTAACTACGTACAAAGTGCAAAATAATTGGTCCGCTTGATTGTCCATCACACATTAAATCACTTAGTGATTGGTGCATGAAAGTGTCCATCATATTAAGGGACCTGCAGTCCATTAGTGATAATAAAGTCCAAAAATCTCAATTGGTGTAATACCGCCTCCTATTGTGTAGTACCAAACATGATTTGTGAATATATACATATAAAAACTTGAAAATACCATGTAAAGTTGCTTGCAAATCGTGAGAAGAATTAACTGCATGGGAAGGAATGGCTCACCGAATGTCCTGGGAAACACCACTATGACTGGATATAAATGTATAACGTTGTTATGAGGTCACGTATATAGCGAATAACCTTATTCTTTGCAGTATGGTAAGTCCTGCATCACGGACACTCCGGTGGTAGGGGTCTGCGCCGATCCTTCTCCACAGGATAAAAGATCAACGTACCAAGAACCAGGACTCATCTAGACGCACAGGAACTGCATGGACGTGTGACCCAACTTCCCCTCCGGTGTTCCGGGCGTGGTCCGATCCTGTGCAGGGCAATAACAATGGATAGTGATTCCTAAATGTGAGACAAAGTGTGGTGTTGTTCCTAGTTGAGTTAAGTGCATGTCTATTGCCTCCTCTTTTAGGCTATGTTCACACAACGTATAAGACCGGCCGTTCCGTGACCCTGGCCGGTTCACGGAACAGCCGGTCTCTGGCCGGATCAACTTGGCCGGTACTTAATCTTTCCGGCCGCAGAGCTCTGATGCGGGCGCATCAGCGTGCGCTCGCATCAGAGCTTCCCAGAGCGCACAGTGAAGATCCTTAGTATTGTAGAAGGAGGACTCACAGAACTAGGAACAACACCACACTTTGTCTCACATTCGGAATCACTATCCGTCGTTATTGCCCTGCACAAGATTGGATCACGCCCGGAACACCGGAGGGGAAGTTGGGTCCAGTTCACACGTCCGTGCGGTTCCCGCGCGGTTAGATGAGTCCTGGTACGTTGATCTTTTATCCTGTGGAGAAGGATCGGCGCAGACCCCTACCACCGGAGTGCCTGTGATGCAGGACTTACCATACTGCAAAGAATAAGGTTATTCGCTATATACGTGACCTCATAACAACGTTATACATTTATATCCAGTCATAGTGATGTTTCCCAGGACATTCGGTGAGCCATTCTTTCCCATGCAGTTAATTTTTCTCACGATTTGCAAGCAACTTTACATGGTATTTTCAAGTTTTTATATGTATATATTCAGAAATCACGTTTGGTACTACACAATAGGAGGCGGTATTACACCAATTGTGATTTTTGGACTTTATTATCACTAATGGACTGCAGGTCCCTTACTATGATGGACATGCAAAAGGACGCTGGTTGACCTCAGGGAGATCAACCAAAACACCGCAGAGACACCATCACGTGTCTCAACATCAGTGTATTCTAGAACATTGCCCCCTGGGAAATTACCTTACTATGATGGACACTTTCGTGCACCAATCACTAAGTGATTTAAGTAACGGTGAAAAAAGGTTCAGTGTTTATTCACAGCAAATTCATGTTACAGCACTCCAGTGACGCGACGTTTCAGCAGCCTCGCGCTTGAAAAAGGTAGCTGCTGAAACGTCACGTCACTGGAGTGCTGTAACATGAATTTGCTGTGAATAAACACTGAACCTTTTTTCACCGTTACCTAGTGTGCCGTGGACTATCTTCTACTATCTATCTATCTATCTA